>NC_068355.1:73701605-73744105 GCF_020536995.1 Dreissena polymorpha | reverse complement strand
ACTACTACGACTACTACTACTACTACTACTACGACTACTACCACTACTACTACTACTACTACTACTACTACTACTACTACTACTACGACTACTACTACTACTACTACTACTACTACTACTACTACTACTACTACTACTACTACTACTACTACTAATACGACTACTACCACACTACTATACTACTACTTACCTTTACTACTACTACTACTACTACGACTATACACTACTACTACTACTTACTACTACTACTACTGATACTACTACTACTACTACTATATATACTACTACGACTATATACTACTTACTACTCCTACTACTACTACTACTACTACTACTACTACTACTACTACTTCTACTACGACTACTACTACTACTACTACTACTACGACTACGACTATACTACGATACTACTACACTAATACTACTACTACTACTACGGATACTCACTACTATACTACTACTACTACTACTACACTACTACTACTACTACTACTACGACTACTACTACTACACTGATACGACTACGACTACTACTACTATACTACTACTTAATACTATACTACTACTACTCTACTACTACTATACTACTTTATTATTAAAAACATATATTGACAAATGTATTGAACTGTTTTTTTTAATTATTATTATTATTCCTATTTACCTTAAAAAACCGGATATAACACAATGTAATAAAAACAAAAATAAAATATGCTCCGCATTCGTACTAATGGACAATCAAAGAAGGAGTAAGTACTTGGGATATCAATATATCCAAACACCGCTTAGGTTCGCGTTAATGTAAAATATAATTGCGATATAAAATTGATCTATCGACTTCTTGAATCCGGCTTTCAGCCAATATTGGATATACAAAAGCTTGGAATGGGTGGTTAATTTAATTCTGACGATAAAGCCTGTGGTTTTTTAATCTCATGCCAGATAAGTTGAGGGATGAAAAGATCTTCAGTGACTGAATAATGACAATATTTTTAATAATCTGTGCATCTTTGTCAACAACGGGCCGAATAAAAAAACCGCTTGGCTAACTACCAAGTCAAACGGATATTTAATTTTTTAACTCGATAGCCAAGTTTTATACTGCGTAGATATTCTATCATTTATGCAAATCAGTCACTATTGATGTGTCGAGCTAATATGGCAAAAACCAATAACTATTTAAACGCGCTTAGCTGAAAATTTTATTTTTGACTGACTGCCAAATTATTGCTGACATGGGTAATTTGTTGGCTAAAAAGATGACTCGCTTTATTGTGCGCCGCAGTAAAGGACGTTGTTAAAATAATTTGACTGTAATAACCGACTTCAAATATTCAACAATTAATACGGAACCATTTTGGAATCTAATGGTGAACAGTTGACAAAAAGTGTGCGCTTAAAAGTGGAATAATAAACGCAATATTATTACAAATCCGGATTAAAATTTATCAGGCACAAAATGTATGATCACAGCGCGGATTAGGTGAATATACCTACCAGTTCCCGATCGATCGTGAATTGAAGAAGGTAGAAGGTTCAATCAAGTTTCCCCTCAGATAAACAGTGTGTCACTTACGGACAGCGGTGAACGTTGCTGGATTTATCACATCTGGATTTTAAACTACAGCTTGCGTTGCTTTTCCCCAATATCGAACGTGGATAGGATAGATCTAGGTTACAATTGTTGTGAGAATTGATAGCTGCCTTTCAGTCGCATAGAAAAGGCAAGTTCAACACGTTTCATCTGCCAGGTGATCGATATCTGATCAAACGTTTGAAGTACTGAAAGCCACATTTTACACAGCTCGGCAATGAGCGCGCTTTATTTGATTTGTTTATTTGAATTATTATAAGAACAGTCGCGCAAATTGCATAACAATACGAACAATACAATACTGAATTAAATGTTCAATTATTTCTTGGATTGATTCTCAAGTCAGTGATCGATATTGAAATCATCGACACCTGTCGTCTGATAAATATTTCGAGTTTAGTTTCGAATTGATAATTAATATATCCTTAACGCGTGTTTTATTAAAACATTACTAATAATCATAGCATGTCGTTAATTATGTTAGTTAAAGTAGTAAAATGTGAAAAAACAAAATATATGCGTTGAGATAGTTGGAAAATACCTTATTTGAAACTAATCATGGGTGATACCCCTGTATCGCCAAATCCTACGAATCAACGTAAACTTCCCATTCCAACGTCTGCTGCCAATACAAACTCACCTTTGAAAGACTTCTTGATTAAGCCCAAACGAATCCTACCGCCGAAACCTGATAACCAAAAAGTAAAAAGAACCGTTCAAGAGAACACATCAGAATGTAAAGCGGAGGAAACGGTACCGACGTTGCCAAAGTCAGTTTTAAATACAAATCTACGGACAGAAGCGTCCAGTGGGGGGTCAAGCGCGTGCTCCACGCCGCGTGTCAGCGTTCCTAAACTGGCCATAAACGTTGACCGATTGAAAACCTATTTTCAACTCCAGGGAAACGCCGTCGTCCGAAAAGAAAAACGTAAAACGGATTTGAATGAGAACGACATTAAATATACAAAATCAGAAAGCGGAACTGATAAACAGCCAAGCCAGTGCAGCACGCCAGACGAAATCGTGGGCGTAGTTCCTCCTCTGGTCTCGACAGATACACCTTTACCGCTCGTCACGACGGCCTCAGACGGGTTATTGAAGCTGAAAGAATGGTGCCCCGTGAGAGAGGTAGATAAGATACCCCCGGAGATGACGTCAGATCCGTCCATGGCAAAAACTCTTCAGCGAAACATCCGTTCTCCGTCGCCAAAAAGCAATACCACGTGGGACAGGAGTAGTTCCGGTTATAGCAGCGACGAGCGGCAGGACCCGCGCTCCCCGCCGCCATCCCACAGCGCTAGCTTGAGCGTAAGCAGCAAGACGGAAACGGAACTGACGAATGAAGACGACGCGTCGATCAGCCACACCGATGACATCGGCGAAGATGAAAAATCGGAGGATGAGAATAGCGAGAACGACCAAACCGATGAGTTAGATACGCTTAAGTCCACGGATGACTTGACGTCTTTAAAGCCGAGTAACATTAGAAGTATCAGCGCTGATGATTTGTTATCTTCAGATAATGACTGTAATGCATTGACATTAACGCCCATCCCTGCGAGTGCGGTACCCGATACAGAAGCCGCGTCGACCTCGTGTGAACATTGTGATATTGCTAATACCTGTTGTTTGGACAACAGTGACACGGCGAGTTCGTGTGTGAACTTTACGCTAGAAAGTCTGGTGACAACGAAAAAACGACCAGTGGGTACGGCGTTGCCGAACCCTCCCGTAAACGTAAACGGAAATCGCATTCAGTACCGGAAGTCCGTGAGCGAATCTGTGATAAACCTACGTCAAACGAGTAGAAATGGTGCTTCAGACAGTAATCTTGACGGTCTAGCGGTGTGTGGTAAATCGTTCCCGCAGACGTCCGTTTCAAACTTTCCCTCGTTAAAATTTAGCGAAGCGAGCGGAGTTGACGTACTAAGATCTGAAACCGGATCCGGAAACAAATTGGAATCCATTTCCACGTATTCCGCCTTCACGCCGATTGATCGACCGTTGCTATCTGCTGAAAACTGCGTCGACGCTCCCGACTGTTTGCAGAAGACCCGATTGATGCGGCCGCCCCCGGCGCTCGTCACATGCCGGAGCCCGCGTGATCATCGTGATATTAGAGGCCCTAACCTCGGAATTAACTGTAAGTGATGATTTGTTTCTACTTATTTTTAGTTTATTCTATCATTATCAATATTGGAAATGCAAGTACTAATAGTCGTTTGTGCTGTAGCAGTAGCACTTTCACAAGCAGCAACAGCAGCAGAAGAAAAGTAGAAGTAGTAGTAGTAGTAGTAGTAGTAGTAGTAGTAGTAGTATCAGTAGTAGTAGTAGTAGTAGTAGTAATAGTAGTAGTAGTAGTAGTAGTAGTTGTTGTTGTTGTTGTTGTTGTTTCTGCTGTTAGTGTTGTAGTAATATTAGTATTCTAAGTAGAAGTAGTAGTGGTAGTATTAACATTAGTTGTAGTAAGGTTTTTCATACTGCCGTGTTTTTCCATACCCATGCGTGTTGTCCCCTACCGGTGAAATCGGAGGGGACTTATGGTTTGCACTCCGTCTGTCAGTCTGTCTGTCCGTCTGTCTGCCAGTCTGTCTGTTTGTCAGTCTGTCAGTCAGTCCGTCAAACTTTTCTGGATCCTGCGATAACTTAAAAAGTTCTTAATATTTTTTCATGAAACTTGAAATATGAATAGTTGGCAATATGGAGATTATGCACGTCATTTCATTTTGTTCCTACGTCAAACATTCTGGTTGCTATGGCAACAAATATAAAAAATAATAATTGTTTACTGACAATGGTGGAGTTTCACCGGTAGGGGACCATATTGCTTGGCAATCTCTTGTTTAATCTGTCAATTAAAAATCGTCGGTAGGCAGGGGTTACATACCACTAAATGTCAAAACGGGCAACGTGCGTAAATATACCAGACCACGTACCGTCTGTAATATTGGGGCACGATTAAGCCAATAAACGCTCCGCTATTTGCATTTATATTATTGTACTTACGGTCTGAAAATAAAATTGTTCGGAAAGCCAGTCTTTATTTAAAGATAAAATTAGATGGCAATGCGTCTCGTCTGATATTGACTTACACCTCTAGCACCTGCTACTGACTCGATCCTTCGTGAAATATGTTCGCCTACGAATTATGCAAATAGTTAACGCCATTGAGAACTGAAAAATAATAATTTACAATTGTTCTTTTAACATACTAAGAAATAAAATATCATATGTTAATTTCACAGCGGTAGTTTTATTTTTATATTGTTCTTACATGTACTTATACATTGTGATATTGCTAATACCTGTTGTTTGGACAACAGTGACACGGCGAGTTCGTGTGTGAACTTTACGCTAGAAAGTCTGGTGACAACGAAAAAATTGAAAATAGGTCTTAAGTTGTAAATTCTAGATTATCTATATGCCTTAATATGAAAACGGAAGAATGACATTTAAATGCGAAAGATTTTGATTTTGCAAAGCGAACACTCAATGCCGATTTCAACGATAATGATGATCAAACCTGGCACAAGGGGACCACTTCAACGACTATTACGAGGACCACATTTCACTTTACTTCTTCTCGCCATATTTGATGAGCCCATTTCATAATAAATGCAAAGCCATTATTTCCAACAATATTTACACAGTGCACATGCTTCGCGTGTCCATACATTGCAATCGAACCCGCCTATACGCTGTACAACCCTGGCCGAATCAAAGCCTTGTTTCGTACTAGGATTTGTCAGAGTGCTGTAAAAAAACAAATGTAAAGGCGCCAAGTTAAACGCAAAACGACATGCACAATCCAAATTATCCCGTCGTTTAATGTGTCGCGTTAAAAAAAAAGTCAACTTGTGAATTGTACTATTATCATCATGCATTAAATACTTTGGAATCCATTACGTTCAGAATCCCACGAAAGTCGATTGATGATGTTTAATGTACCATGTACCAAGATCGGTAAGTTCGGTGTTTTCCGTGGGCATTGAAATATGACAAACATATACAATACTTAGGGGAACTGTCTCTACAATCATTTCTATTGATTTTTTCTGTAATGAAGCTGTTAACATTTGAGATAAGATCAAAAGACGATATTCTGTGAGTAATTACTGCTGTACTGTCATAACGATATCGTGAAATTTGTGTTAAAGATAATTAGTATCTATGATTGTTGGACTTTGTTTTTTCTTCATCTTCTGTAGCTGAAAGCGGATTTTAAATAAAAAATACTGGAACGGAAAGCGGATTTTAAATATAAATTCTGGAACATCTAAACGTTGCAATACGACACCATTGTTAAGACTATTCTATATTAATTTAATAATTGTTAACTAGCTTAACCCATTTATGCCTAGCGTCTTGAAAAAAAAATGCCTTAGCAAACAGCGAAGACCCAGATGAGACGCCGTATGATGCGGCGTCTCATCAGGGTCTGCGCTGTTTGCTTAAAGGAATTTCTGTAAAAAACATTCTAAATATAGAAATTAACATACTAGACATCCCTAATTTTGGAAATAAATTGAACCAATTTAGAAGGATTGGAGAGTCCACTAGGCACAAATGGGTTAAACACAACTGCGTATCTACTCGTTAATGAAAGATGGCGATTACGTTTGCATTAAGCCGAATCGACTGTACTTACAACTGCATTGTGTGCTAAATAGACGCCTATTTGTTTAGTACATGAATAGTATCCACCGCAATATCGATGGCATTAATCATAACTGTTTTGTACCACACTTTTCGGTTGTTTTTACTCAATAAGTTGTCAAAAGATAAATTCAAAAGAGGAGTGTACTTTTATTAACGACTGTCTTATTTCTGGAACTGAATGTCAATATTCTTTAGTAAAAAGTATTCTATCTCATACGCTTTAACATTAAACTTAGCTTTGTTTTATACTTACCTGGGAATATACACTGCTTGCGGAGCAACTTACAACCAAGCTGGTCTCTATCTTGACTCAATGCAGGCTTCGGAACGATTTGATTATGCAAATACATATTCGCCGTAATGAAGATTAATATCGAAAGTGTTATATCGACCCGGGTCGCACAATTCCGAAATATGAATAGCCCAGAGCGGAAAATATATGGCCTCTTGGGAACGGCTTATCTTTTGAACTGATCATTTCATATTTCAATATTTAACAACTAGAAATGTTATACATAGTACATTGAATGAAAATAGTTATTAATTAAAAGCATGTATCTCACAGCGATATTTAACGTGATATGCCTTATTTTAAAGGTTACGTAATTACTCAAAAGCTAAGTTTGTTGAAATTTCGGTGGGAATTCAACTGCATACGTGTTGTTGTTGTTTTATAAGATCGGGTCATTTAAAGGTTTACCTAACATTATGTATGTTCTAATCTTGTTATCACGATCACGTTTCGATACATAAGTATTCACGGAATCCAATGCTCGCTTCAAATCTACAAAACGCGCTTTTGGGAAGTTCGTCAATATAATGGCGTTTATTGTACAGGCATTTGTACGCGAAGTAACCTAACCTAATAATGATCGGCACTCAGTGTAAAATATCACAGGAATGTTATCTCTCCACGTTCAGGGTCGATACTAAAATCAAGCACAAAATCAACATCGATCTCGGTCGCTGCAGGGCTCGATCTGTAACTTAAATGGTTGAAACTTGCGATTTTTATTGACACCATATATGAATCTTTGTAAATCCTAGCCGCTTTGTCGAAAATACACTTTCCTTCAGAAGCTACATCTACGCATATATTTTACCATTGTATAAAGCATATGGAAAGTCATCCAAACCTAAAGGGACTTGATTTGGTTTAAGTACGCAATTAAATGTCCTTACCTTCCACATGAAATCTTAGAAACTATAACGTTCATTAATATATTTTTAAAACTACACATGTCGAGAAAATGAATATCGTAAGTAAACTATCTACCTAAATATTGGCACAAGGTACTATGAAGATCTGTAATGTGACTTGGCTCATCCCATTTCTGATCCCAAATATTAAAGCGAATTTTGGGATGAGATTTTAAGCGTTAGCTTTCTATGACGTCATAAGAAACCTTATCGGATCAAAAATATAGCTTTTGGCAAATTCAATCAGCGTTAATCCTGAATATTAATCGTGACAGGTAGTTTTCGCCTTTGTATACTTTTAAGATTTTTTTTAATACCGCTCACTTTCCAGCCATATAAGCTATTCAGTTATACGCGTTTATTTCGTATTAATATAGAGCTACGCACTATAAATTGACTTTACTTGCTACGAAATTTCTTAGCGGCTCACAAAATTACAGTATTCGTATTCAGTACATTCGAGATATAAAGCTCATATCAATTCGGAATAAACACTTATAGCTTTCTTTCTGATATGGCTGGAAAGTGAGCACCAATTAAACATTTAGTCATTTAACAAAAGTCAGACGTCGCCATCTTGGCTATCACGTGATTCGCCCTTCTGTCGTAGTACCAAATGTATAATTATAAGCATACTTTGTAACATCCATCAGTTATATTTTAAACTTGTCATTGTATACATCGCCGAATGCAGTTTAAAGACCTTAATTAACGTTAATTACTTTGCAAACAAGGAACGGCTAAAAACACATACGTTGGTGAATAGTTTTTGATCCGAGATTATAACACGAGTTCTGATTAAACAAGAAATTACTTTAACACGGCAAACGGTGCTGAAAATAATTTCAAGATTTTATTTTTCTCCAATAATGGATCATCCTGGCCAAATGATCAGTTGGTTGACTCTTGGACCCTAAATTGTTCGATCGTCTCGAAGAAAAAAACATATCGGACCATAGGTTCTTCAAACCCTAAGAAAACCTATATACACAAATATAAATTTGGCAAAAATCTCAGACACAAATATATTTACCGGGATTAAACAGCCGTTTTCCTGCCCCATGTTTTTCCATCAGAATCCTTAATATTGGTAATTTACGAATTCAACGTTGTGAATGAGTTGGCGAGAAATCTTAAACAAACACATGTACATATTCCTTTTAAACTACTTAATTATTAGTAATGTTAATAGTTAAGTATTGCTTAATTCGCTGATAAAACAAAATTCATACGAATTAAATTTTGTCTTATTACTAGATTTCTTTATTGAGAAAGCTAATTTGAATTTTATGAAAAAAGTTACATATAATAGATAGGACAGCATCAACGGCAGAAATTCATTTAAAAAAAGAATATTAATATATAAATCGCATTAAAATGCAATTGCTATTCAAATATAAGTTGACATGCACATAACGTTTATAAAAATAAATTCACATTGAAGAAAGCGAGTTCAACCGGTACGTTTTGTTCGACAGGAACACAGTGAACTGGTGGGTGCCAGTTATGCTCAAAGAGCGAATACATGTACGCTAAATAAAATAGTCGTGTCATTAAGTTATTGAATACAACATTATATTTATGTTAAAACTGATTGTAAATGGGTTTAAGAGAGCGGGGCATACATAATTAGCATGCCAAATACGTGCCCGATCAACATCACGCGTGAGAAACGTGCAACCATTGCAACCCACGCTTTTTGACGATGCCGCGAAGCAGCTCGTCTAAGTAATCATACCATGAAAAAAATCTTCACAATGGCGACCTATGTAAAAGACCGAGCCAGTCCGATTGAGATAGCTCGATTTTTCTAATCGGCATACCCTTTGCTGATTATCATTTATAAAGGAGCTATAAATAGGACAGCATATTCTGGGGAAAAAAGATTTAATAATAGTTTGAAAACGTTTATTTTAAATCAGTTATATTCAATCCATTATATGTTTATAGATCAATGAAACAACTATGCATTTTCTGTATTGTATTTGACATTTGTCGTGATTCAGTAAATAAATTGCGAATTAATACGTGTATAATTAACTTTCAACGCGATCATGAGTATAACGAAAACGAATAAGTTCGAACCTGCCATTTGTTAACGTTGTACCGACTATGGTATATAAAAGCATAATAGCCAAATGATCCGTGGTCTAGTGGTAACACACTGGCTTCACAATCCAGAGATCGCTGGTTCGATCCCCCGCTGCACCTAACCTTCTAACTCGTCTTTCGCATGAGACGTTAAACCGAGGTGCAGTGTACTAGGTGCTATACATCGGGCACTGAAAGACCCAGGGTCACCTCTGGAACGGGGTGTCTCCTGTATCTTGCACTATCCCCCGTACCCAACTAACACGTCTTTCTGGGGGGCGATGGCCATATGGGAGACAATCCCGGTGCACTCGATAAAAAACAAAAACAACAATGATATTTGTGAAATGTGCTCTTATTTCTCATTTTGCATATTTAATAAAGCTTTCAAACAGAAATTACAGAGCCACATAAGTGCACATACTATGTTTGATAATTAATTCGTTCGTTTGATATTGTTTGCTGTTTTAAACACATATTAGGTCATATCGCGGAGATTTATTTAACCTTACCATGTGCTCATGGGCGAACTCACGTACCTACTTTCGGGAATCATCATTAAATTATTGCCGTACTTAACGAACAAACATGCCCAAGCTTATTGAATTAGAGAAAATAAACAAAAATCTAAATAGAAAAAATAACTTAGGAAAGGAAACAACGAAATATAAAGTTTGGTATGATATACATGTGAAATTAAAGAGCATGGTGTAATTAAAGAGCATGTCAAGTTTTGAATTTATATGCTGAAACGAAAAGTTATAACCCATTAACGTTTTACTGTAACAGAACGTTTTTTTTTTAAAGATAAGTGGTACAGAAAATGCACGTCGAATATCTTTTAAAGATATTTCTTGTCATATTTGATCAAGAATGTAACCCGCCTCCCAGTTTCGCTGAATGGATCAAGTTCCCCACGGATACTACTTCCCCGTACCCCCAATTTTGTTTTCTTACCCTACATTTTTTTACCCTACATTTTTTGTACCCAATTTTTTTTCGTACCCAAATTTTTGCTCTTACCCAATTTTTTTTTCGGACCCATGTTTTGTTCCTACCCAAATTTTGTTTCGTAACCAAATCTTTTTTCGTACCCAATTTGTTTGCATATTTTTTGTACCCAAAATTTTCGTACCCATTTGTTTCCAACCCAAAATTTTCGTACCAACATATACAATTGTGGTGATGTAGATAAACTTAAATAGATGCTTTTATATTAATCCTCTTCAAAGGCATCGTCACACCAGTACTGTCAGTACTTTGATTGGATTAATGTGTGCACGCTATTAATGTTGTGCAATTTATTCGTCAACTTCAGTTTAAATTTCCCAACTACCGGTAATGTGGGTAAAATAATGTGGGTTGGCGATTTTCTTAAGAAATACAAAACACTTCACCTTAGCTTTATAATAAGATACTACCGTTTACTGATTTTGTGCCTCTCACTTGTCTGCATAATGTAGAGTTTTCATAGAATTCGAATTTCAATAACATGCGCAGTTTTGTATTGTGTTTTGTCTCCGACGATGACATTTAGTTATGCCCTTACAATGAACAGAGGGGGTAATTTATAAATGCACATAAACATAAATCAACAGGCAAATTGTGTGAATATATGTCGACATTTATATAATATAAAGCATAGATTTCGATCCCATAGATCGACTTTTCAGATTGTGTTGGTTCTTGTACATTTAAATTCGATCTGCCGCACAATAAGGACGTTTTCAATAGTTTTTTTTTATTTTTAACAACGCGTTTAAATTATATATATTTAAAATTGGCTCAGATTAAAATATTACATTCATAGATTTTTCAATCAATCAAGTTTTGAATAAATGTAAAAAATATCCACTTACTCTTATTGCATTTTGTTTTTCAATGAAGCCGACGATATCACAAGGGATATTCAAAATTAAATGTCGCTCTCTTTCCAGCCAGATCAGTAAAAAAAGTAATTGGCGTTCATTTCGTATTTGTATACGCTTTGCAACTCGACTTTACTCGCTACTAATTTTCTTATAGTAAGCTGTAATTGTGTGATCCCAGTAGGGAAGTTCGTAGTTGTAAAGAGATATAGAGCAAGTACTGATACGAAATAAACGCTGATCAATTTTAAAATGTAATAAAGTAATACAGGGTATCAAACGACGAAAAATGCCCGTTTCCCTAAGGAGGTCGCCATCTTGATCGTCACGTGATTATCCCCTAAAGATATACTAGTAGTAAAATTGCAATTTCAGCGCATCTTTTGTTCCGATCAAAGTTGAGGTTGTTTAACAAATCACGTGATGATGATCGATTGAAGTATTTTTATTTAGCAATATCTTTATTTAATTCTTTAATTCTCTCGTTCATTCTCGGCTTCAAACCAAATATTAACCCATTTATGCCTAGCATAAAAAAAATAGAAAAAAGGCCTTGGCAAAAAGGGTAGACCGCATGATGCGGCGTCTCATCAGGGTCTGCGTTGTTTGCTTAAAGAAATTTCTGTAAGAAATATTCTAAATAAAGAAATAAATATACCAGACATCCATAATTTTGGAAATAAATTGATCCAATTTAGAAGGATGGGATAGTCCACTAGGCATAAATGGGTTAATGAAGCTCAACATTTCGTAAAATGAACACGTATGTTGAAGAAATTTGATGGGCAGTCCTTAATACACGTGTGTTTATATTACGGTATTTGACCACGTGAATTAACGGTGACGTCTAACGAATGAATGATGACGTGTGTATATTGTGTACATGCTAGCTAAATACATGTAGTTTTGATGGTTGTCATACGAGGAGGCGGTGTTTTGTACGAACTGTATGTAGCTCCGTTGTTAATTGTGTTTCTCTACGTCAACAAATGCCGTATGCTAAAAACAACATCAAACGCCACTTGGTAAAGTTGTGCAATCGTTATTTAAATAATCCATTAAGTATTGAATTCTAAGTTTCTTTGTAAGTCTGTAATTAGTTATGTGGCATAAAATGTCATCTGCAACTCGCTCTGTGCAATCAATACGAGTACTCTGTGCTCTTTTTGGAAAGTGTGGATTGTTGATATTATAGAATATTTTAGGACGTGAATTTCACGGAATGACTGTAAATATAGTTTGGTTCTTCAATTCATTAAGAATTAATTAAGTGCTTTACAGGCTAAACACGTACATCACGTGCTTGAACAAAACCTAAAATATCCATAAAGGATATAATTTCAAAAGGGCATGTCACTTTGTCTAAGCTATATATTAATTATGAATACGACATTAATTGCGTCTCACGCCACCGATTTTCACGTACAAAACAGCAATACAGTGAGAAAATGTCAAGAATCGATTGAGTTTGAATGTATTTTCAGCCGTTCAGTTGATTCATTTACATAACTTTTGAACATTTTCGGGTGGCATGCTATCACAATTTTTTAATCCAGTGCAGCCATTTTTTTTCGCACAAAATAATTAATGGCCCAACGTTTCATTTGATTCTTACATGTTGTACAGTCCGGACAGGCTGATCTGGGACGAAACTTTCCGCTTTATGGATTTTTTCATTTAAAGGGAGTCTCTTCTAAGCAAAAATCCCGTCTAAGCATAAAGTGTGGAACGACACTTACCAACGTGCCTTGAGCCCATTGTTCCCAAAGCGCGTATTTCTGATTATGAAGTAATAATTATTAAATAATGCAGTCCGCACAGGCTAATCAGGGACGACTCCTGTCGCCTTAATTGGATTTTTGCTCAGAATAGACTTTATTTTAACGAACAATGTCATAATAGCGGAAAGTGTTGTCCCTGATTAGCCAGTGCGGACTGCACAGGCTAATCTGGGACGACACTTTACGCACATGCATTATGCCCAGATTTCTCAGAACACGACTCATATAGTAAAATTCCAATTCAGTTTTCTGATATTAAATAGAAAACAAACTTCGTTTACAGAAGTGAAGAGCTTTGAGTATTAAATCTTGGATTTACGCTAGTTTCAATAATCCAACTCCAGCTACTTACCCTTTTTGTTAACTCGCCGCCTAAAATTTCCAGGCATTTTAATCGGTAGTATGGACCACATGAAGTGTTTTCTTGTATAAATAACCACAAATATATCATAAATAATATATTCATGATGCGCAAACTAAAACAGGTTACGTGATATGATGCACTTGCAGAATAATTTTATCAATCCAAGTTTCAAATACGTCAACGCTTCATGACAAGTTTTTGCAATGGACGCTGCCGAAATATCCCAATTTGAAAATATGCTAAAATACATATTCCGAGTTTGAAAATAAATCATGATACGTCGACTTTCTCCGGAATTCTCCGATAGAAAAGTGTATAAAAGACGTGATAAATCGACTATCCCCGGATCTGTCTTGCTTGGGAACTGTCATGTATCGTCAATTCAATCTTCCGCTTTCTGTTTAATAACGTTTTTTTGTTCAAGTTTTCGTTTTTAGTATTTCTCCATAAAAGACACGCAAATTGATGTCGATGTTTACAGGTATTGTGTTTGTTACGATGTATTAGGTCGATTTTACCCGATTTTATAGACATACCTGGGACATTGTTTTTACATATAATTGCTTTTACGAGGAATAATTTTGAGCTGCATGCACGCATACATTCGTAAAGCATTCAAGAAGAGTTAGAATCTACGCATGTTTATTCATTAATAAAGCGACAATGGAGTCCCGTATATATATATATATATATATATATATATATATATATATATATATGCAAATATACTAGACATCCCCAATTTTGGAAATAATTTGATCCAATTTAAAAGGGTGGGAGAGTTCCCTAGGCATAAATGTGTTAAAACTATTTTATAGCGTTGTGTCTTTAATATGCGCTAATATTTTCGTACTTTGTAATAAAGATCATGTATATATTTGCTTTTGAAGTACGTGCAAACAAAGCAACCCACGCCTTTGGAACCATAATTGCATATTATTAACAATGAATTGATCTGTAAATTTTAGTTTGGGTCACATAAAGTTTGGACGATGTTCTTCAGAAATGCTAAGCACTTTAATTGAATTGTAATTGACCTATAAACGCTATTTTTGGTGGTATTATTTGCATTCACTATCTTAGTTTTTGTTTAAGTATGTACTTAAAGTAGGACTTTAACTCTGCTAGCACTATACAGGAACGTGGTTCTAGGTAATTCCGTGGCCATCGTTGTTTGCCGTGTTACATATTACAGGCACATTTGCTACTGAGCGTGAACAAATTATAGTGAAATCATATGTGTCTTGTTTTGAGAAAACTTGATATAATGCATGTGAGTAAAGTGTCTTCCCATATTAGCCTGTGCACTTTCCGCATAATCTTTATTTTTGGTAAGGAGGGACTTCCTTGAAACTAAAAATACCATAAAAGCGGAAAGTGTCGTCCCTGATAAGCCTGTGCGGACTGCACATGCTAATCTGGGACGACACTTTACGCACATGCAGTATGCCCAGTTTGCTCAGAACGCGAATCATATGATTGAATGTGACCGTAATTTACGTGTGTGGGCTAAACTCCAATTAAATCGTCAAAAAGATAAAACCCACTTGTATTAGAGACTTGCACGTCTATTTACAAAGTATTGACTCGTTCAATAGAATTTTATAGATATGTAAAAAAAGTTTGACCACTGAAATAAGTAAATTGAAGACATAGCGATGTGAAAAAGGGGTCATAGATTTGTTTCTGAGTTTATCTTGATCACGCCGTGTTTGTTACGTGCCTTGACCGTGCTGAAAAGACTTACTGATCTATTTACATAGTATTAAACCGTTCAAGAGAGTTGGTTGGGTATGACAATTATGTTGACTTTGCAAGGCGTAAAACTTTAATACAGGACAGGGCGATCATAAATAAATCGAAGGCATAGAAATATGAAAAAATAGGTCTTAGATTTTTTACGATTTGATCTTTACCACGTCGAGTGTTTTTATTGGTCTAATCATGAAGCGTTTTTGTCAGCAAATTGTAAGTCCAAAGAAAGTCTTTTTTGTAAAGCAAAATGGTAATGGTTTTAGAACATAATAATTTGTCATTTAATGAGATACTGTTGAAATAGATGATTGCATTTTCGTTTCGTGAGATGTTAGCAGACCGAAAGCTTCATGATGGCGGCAACCAAGGATGAAAGAGAACCATGGTCAGATAATATGGTGTCTGAGATCGAAAACGTCTAACGGTTGTATTCAAGCCTTCGTGCCTTGGTAAAGTAGGCAAAACGTCTGGGGCAATTTGGTGATGTGTTTTATGTGCTGGTGTCTACTTTTTATTGTTCTATTGATAGAGTATTGTCGGCTTGTAATCGAAATAAATTTTGGCGGCCGTTAATTTTCCGTTCCCATTCTGAAAATCGGCGCAACGTATATTGCTCTCCCTGTTTTATTTGTTTGCAGCATCGTAAATTTCAAGACCATATCGTTTACAGAACAAACACATTTCAAATACACTTCTAAATAGGAACGTAAAAGGCAAAGACAAAACACAATGTTTGGAATGTTTTTTGTGGAATGTATGAGTGTAAATTATTGGGTTTCTTTTATTAAGACAAAGTCTTGACGGATAAGAAAACTTCAATGTTTGCCTTTCAACAAACATTATTCAAACAACCTCTCGAAAAAACAAACACATGCCGTTGGAAAATCTTCTTTTGGCATGGATACGCCATGAAATGTTAAGAGCGAAATTTCATCTTACACCCCACCTATCCGCCACACAAGCAACACAAATAAGTCCCGTTTTGTAATTAAAGAAATTTGAACAAAAGCTAATAATGGTTCATTTAAGGTGAATTGTTAACTCGTAAAAGTTTTACTAACATGGTTGAAATTTCAATGCAATAGTAGCAATTTCTGTAGATAAATCTGGAAACACGACACAATTAAATGAAATACCGGTATATTGATAATACTTTTGTCAGTTTAACGAATCTTCTCACATATAATTAATTACCTTCCGTTACTCAACTGAACAATAGAACATATAATTTATGTTCTTATTTTGTCAAAAGAAGGTGGTGATATTTATTTTAATGCATGGTCGTTGAAGACTAAAACGGAACTGACCAACATTGCTTAAACTTAATGAATAGTCAAACGCTAACAATAATATCTCGTATAAAACCACACACTAAAACGTTAAAAAGCTCCATTTAATTATCGACAATTGAATGGGGAAACAATATGAAAAACTGATTACATATTGGATAGGTCTTCATATCTAAAACGTATATTTACGCCTTATTAAGAGAATGTTTAGGCCAAGTATACACACATATTCCTCATTGATATAATGATTCGATCGCCCATCACAGCAGTGGTACTTTGTATACAAAACTCTCATCTCGATAATTCAACCGTGGATCTGAAAAAAATGCGCGTTATGAAATAAGTTCTCAAAGGTCTAAATAAATGGCGATGATTCAAAAAGCTGCTTAATCCAAGCAAACTTCGTATGAGATTTGCCAAAAAAACTTCGGGCTATTGACAGTTCAGAAATGCACTGGGCGGATTTGTAATAAGTGGAGCGCGATTATAGTGGTTCTCCATTGATAGCGACCTCGGTGCATATTAATAAATAAACAAATTCGACATAACGGTTTATATTTGTGCTTCTTCATAACATTACAAGAGTAACAAAGTTAACGTTAAATTAAATACAATTTTCAATATAATATAACATGTAATATATATTGGGTTTAATCATTTCATGACCCACGCAGATCTCTTTACTATGAAGTAGAAACAGAGTCCTAATAATGCACATAATCCACTAAAACATTTCCGGTAATTATAAACTATAGTTTGCATGGTAGTTGCGAAAGATATCGTTATAGCATGTGAGAGTCGAACTAGTATCCCTTCGTTGCTTTTAAACGCCAATTAACGCATTCGTTTCGTTCGGACGCGCGCACATTAAAACTGCGGTATCAGAAATCGCATCATGTTGTAATACAACTTACTGATGCATCGTTGTTTTATTATGTTCATAAACAAACAGATTTTAGTTTAGATATGCGTGTTTAAGCCATTGCGACTAAAGCCTACGTGATTGAATTACTGCACAAATGAACTTCGAATAGATGAGTTATTTTTACAGAGCAACAAACTGAAACTCGAAAATGATTTTATGTCTAATACCGGTATATGTTTGATGGTATGTTGCCCGTTAAAAGATTTACATTAAATATATATCGGACATAAGGATGTTTAGCAATTTATTTTCACTCATGTAAGCCCCCGTTACCGCAGCTCTCACATCTTCACTCGCTTTTGAACTCTGGAGAATATTAGTTTGTTAAGCCATTAAAAAGTATTAAGTTATTATTTATTACTAAATATACTTAAACAACGTTAGAGCAAAGAGTATTTCCAGAAGAAAGTTATATGTTTCTCAACCACAGTGTTTTGGCGGTATTTGTCGGACATTCAACAACTGATTATTTTCTTCTTTGCATTCAGCAAATTCTCCGCACGAATCGCTTGAAAAGTTAATAGTTTATAAAGGTCAAGATAACTTTTCCGTGTGCTAATCGTTATATCGCCATAATCACTCAGTCTTGAAACAACGTTAGTGTCGCTTAAAGATACATGTATTGGATATGTCTATCTTAGTCACCAAATGGAGTTGGTTCGTTAACAGTAACAAGTACTTTTTTTTTAAACAAATGCTTATTTATATAGCACTGGTAAGGCGTAAAATGTATTTGTTTATTTATTGTCTGAAACAAGTATCTTGTTGACGATGTACATTGTACAAGTCAACATAAACTGTCTGTATGTCTGCCTGTTGAAAACGTATACTCACATTCCTACCAGAAAAGCAGTTTACTTAGTATATTGGTACGGTCTTAATCTGTTTTGTAAACATTTTGAGTGATATGGTCATTTTGAACCAGTATTAAAACACGCAATAGTGTCGTATTTTATAATCTGAGTACCGTAGCTTGTTGTAGTTTGTGTGTGCGGCAATAAATTTAAAACAAGTGCCGTAGTCCGCAATCAATAACCTGTAACTGATAAAAAGGGAATTAGCACCTTTGCTTGAGAAAATAAGTGATCCACTTTTAAAAGCAATTCCGTAAAATAACATTCGAGCGTTGATGTATATTCCATAGGTGCCGCGTCTTGCGAAAATAGGTCTTCCATGCAGTCTATTAATGAGCTACACTGTTCGCTTATGAAACAACGAAAGATTGTGTGACTTCTAAGCGGACAGGTTCACTCCTGACAAGTCTGCGCGATTTCGTAGTAGAAGCTTCAGATAGCTTTCTCGGAATTTGTAGTTTTAAGGATGGTGAATTTTTTATCGACTGCACAAATAAGACCGTTTTTATTAGTGAAAATTATAATAAATTATGTTTTGGAATTTTACGCAATTCTTTTGAGTTCGATGAACCTAAAGGATAGTGATTTTCTTACTACATTTATATCACAGATTCTCTTTATTTCGACTTTTAAGTCTTTAATCATACACGACATAGGCATATTCAAGAATATATAATACAGACTAATTTAAAACATGCACGCATATATCACGCATAAAAACTTAAATAATTCACTGTATATATCAACATCATTTAATATTTGAATAATATGCAAATAACAGTATTTTATAATCTAACATAGACATTGAGTAAACCATTGCTATATATGACATCATGCAGAATAGCGTTGAAAAAAATGTCAATGGATAATTTACAGCATTTGATAATATACGTATATGTTTATTACTCTTTCGCTGCATACAAAAAAAGATTGCAGCGCTAATGGTGTATAACTTAGTTATAATATCCCTTTATAACTACATCGTCATACAATATATTGAATGAACTTATAATCGTTTAAAACGTTTCTGAACCTTTAATCAATAGGGTCTGATATTCAGCGCAGGTTAACGGTATGCGAAGTGTTTACATCAACTAGATTTTTGGAACGCGTTCAAAAATCATTTGGAAATCAATTCAAATCTGATTAGCCTATCATGTAAAATAAAGCCCTCCTATTGCACGGTAATCTAAAAGCCTATACACAGTGATTTGTAAGATGTGTATTCAATCAATCGTTAATTATTTAACCAAACAAACGAATAAGGCTGACATCGAACATCTAAAGCCTTCTACATTTACCTAGTTGGAAAAGCCGCGCTAAATTAAATTATATACATGAACATGCAAATTTCACCAAGAGTTCATAACCACTGATTTCAAATGTATACAGCTGAAGTATCTTAGAAATAAATTCAAAGTAAACATACTGAAAATGGTGAATAAGATCTGTTTATTACAATTATATAATGTACAAAATATCACAACTGATACAAAATAGCCATAGTAGCTATATATGCCGGACGTGGCAACTTTAAAGGCAACTTTATGTGTCCTTTATTACCTTCTTGATTACTCCAGAGCTTAAACATGGGATGAAAATAATAACTTAATATTTAGGTTAAGGGGAGTTCCTGAATTGCAAATTCACAAAGAGATACCCGTTTGTTTATGTTAGGCAAAGTGGTAAAACCGATATTGACATTAAATGGAAGGACCAGAGGTTGCATTATGCTTAGGGACCATGGGGGAAAATCCTGGAAGTTATTACAAAGCAATTCTAGTCCACATATTTAGACGTAATCTTTCGATGTATATCGACCTCATATTTATAGGAGTAAACAAAATTCTCGCAACCATAACATATTCATTTTAAAGCAACGGCAAGCCAATGTAATAGTCACATAGGGACTCTAGACAATCAAGTTGCAATCCCATACCAAGCCAATGTAATAGTCACATAGGGACTCTAGACAATCAAGTTGCAATCCCATACCAAGCCAATGTAATAGTCACATAGGGACTCTAGACAATCAAGTTGCAATCCCATACCAAGCCAATGTAATAGTCACATAGGAACTCTAGACAATCAAGTTGCAATGTAATAGTCACATAGGGACTCTAGACAATCAAGTTGCAATGTAATAGTCACATAGGGACTCTTGACAATCAAGTTGCAATCCCATACCATCATTATTTAAAGTTAACCCTTTGCATGCTGGGAAATTTGTCGTCTGCTAAAATGTCGTCTGCAGAATTTCTAAAATTAGCATTTTCTTCGATTTTTGTTCAAAGAATACTATCAAAATAGCAAACAGTTTGGATCCAGATGAGACGCCACGTTCTGTGGCGTCTCATCTGGATCCAAACTGTTTGCAAAGGCCTTTAAAATTCGGTTCCCGCACTGAAAGGGTTAATTTAGCGCCCTTTCAGAATAGCATAGTACATGAGGGTAATGACAAAGTTACATAATGCAACGACTTAATAATTGTAGGACTCAGTATAGTTATTGCAGACCGCATTATCGATAATGAATGTCACTGTAAATTTAGTCCTTTACTTTAAAGTACTTTTAGACACATAATACTGGACTAAGAAAAGAGACGTAAACACCGTATAAACTCATGGTTCGGACAATTTAAATAAACGCGTATGCAATGTTTCAAAGGCTAAGGCATATTAAGTTATCAACTCAATGCTAAATGAATGTTACAATACATATAACTTTGATACTCAAACAAAAGATATAGTAACTCGAGGCTACAACAAACAACTTAATATCAATACATGTTTAACTCAATAATGTTTATTAACTCGAGACCAAAACATAATAACTCTTAGTAAAGGACATAATAGCTCAATGAAAATACATAGTGCCCCAAGACCAAGACATTGTTACTGAAATACAAGACATTAAAACTCAAGACTAAGACATAGTACATGAAGCTGAAAGACTTGACATACTAACTCAATGCCAAAATATAGTAATTCAAACTCAAGACATAGAAATACAATGTGTAATTCAAACTCAAGACATAGAAATACAATGACAATATATGGTCACTAAATGTCAAAACATAGAAACTAAATGCTATTGCAAAGTATCTCAAAGCAACGACATAGTAATTCAATGCAAATAAATTTTACTTCAAGGCAAAGACATAATAACTCAAGGCGAATACATAGTAGATTATGACAAAGACATATTTTATTAAGTCCAAATAAAGAAACTCAAGACCAAAACATAGTAACTAGATGCAACTACGTTGTCACACAAGGGTAATAAAGAGGTACTCAATGCCAATACATAGTAACTCAAGGCCAATACATAGTAACTCAATGCCAATACATAGTAACTCAATGCCAAGACATAGTAACTCAATGCCAAGACATAGTAACTCAATGCCAATACATAGTAACTCAATGCTAATACATAGTAACTCAATGCCAATACATAGTAACCAAAATGCCAATACATAGTAACTCCATACCAATACATAGTAACTCAAGGCCAAGACATAGTAACTCAATGTCAATACATAGTAACTCAATTCCAATACAAAGTAACTCAATGCCAATAAGGCCAATACATAGTAATTCAATGCCAATACATAGTAACTCAATGCCAATACATAGTTACTCAATGCTAATACATAGTAACTCAAGGTCAATACATAGTAACCCAATGTCAATACATAGTAACTTAATGCCAAAACATAGTAATTTAATGCCAATACATAGTAACTCAATGCCAATACATAGTAACTCTATGCCAATACATAGTAACTCAATGCCAATACATAGTTACTTAATGCCAATACATAGTAACTCAATGCCAATACATAGTTACTCAATGCCAATATATAGTAACTCAATGCCAATACATAGTAACCCAATGCCAATACATAGTAACTCCATGCCAATTCATAGTAACTCAATGCCAAGACATAGTAACTCAATGCCAAGACATAGTAACTCAATGCCAAGACATAGTAACTCAATGCCAAGACATAGTAACTCAATGCCAATACATAGTAACTCAATGCCAATACATAGTAACTCAATGCCAATACATAGTAACTCAATGTCAATACATAGTAACTCAATGCAAATACATGGTAACTCAATGCCAATACATAGTTTCTCAATGCCAATACATAGTAACTCAATGCCAATACATAGTAACTCAAGGCCAATACATAGTAACTCAAGGCCAATACATAGAAACTCAAGGCCAATACATGGTAACTCAATGTCAATACATAGTAACTCAATGCCAATACATAGTAACTCAATGCCAATACATAGTAACTCAAGGCCAATACATAGTTACTCAAGGCCAATACATAGAAACTCAAGGCCAATACATGGTAACTCAATGTCAATACATAGTAACTCAATGCCAATACATAGTAACTCAATGTCAATACATAGTAACTCAATGCAAATACATGGTAACTCAATGCCAATACATAGTTTCTCAATGCCAATACATAGTAACTCAATGCCAATACATAGTAACTCAAGGCCAATACATAGTAACTCAAGGCCAATACATAGAAACTCAAGGCCAATACATGGTAACTCAATGTCAATACATAGTAACTCAATGCCAATACATAGTAACTCAATGCCAATACATAGTAACTCAAGGCCAATACATAGTAACTCAAGGCCAATACATAGAAACTCAAGGCCAATACATGGTAACTCAATGTCAATACATAGTAACTCAATGCCAATACATAGTAACTTCATGCCAATATATAGTAACTCAATGCCAATACATAGTAAGTCAATGTCAATACATAGTAGCTCAATGTCAATACAAAGTTACTCAAGGCCAATACATAGTAACTCAATGTCAATACATAGTAACTCAATTTCAATACATAGTAACTCAATGCTAAAACATAGTAACGCAATGCCAGTGCATAGTAACTCAATGCCAATACATAGTAAGTCAATGCCAATACATAGTAACTCAATGCCAATACAAAATAACTCAAATCCAAGAAATAGATTCTCATAAAAGCCCAATGCAGAGACATATCAAGACATAACAAGGTCACTAGATAGCAACTCAATACCAATACATGGCAACTCAATGCAAAGGCATTGCAGCTCAAATCCAAGACATTATTTGTAATAATAAATCAGCATAATAAAACAAATTAAAAAGGTTCATACCACACATGACTAGTTTGGAATATGGGCAAATAAAAATTGATCTTCCGATCTTTTTAAAATACTTAGTTTGTAGCTGTACAACTAAATTGAATTGGGCGATTCCAACAACAGCGCGTGGCAATCCGTATTACAAAAACCGATTGATTATTGATAGCACCGTGTGGTGAACCCATTTAACTTTAATTAAAGTGGCAGAAATTATGAACGAGTGGAAACTACATGATTCTGTCACAGATAGACACGTTGACAGCATTGCAAATATAAGTTTCAATACAAAAATAATAGTGTACAATGATAAGCCCGAGTTTAGCGCGTTTGTTTGTTGATACATTGACTTTCAACTTGAAGCGAAACGTTAAAATGGTATGAGTTGGTACCTTAATTTTTCAGACTTATCAGGGACAACACTTTCCTTAACTAGATTTTTGCTAAGAACGAAAAATATCATGACAGCGGAAAGTGTCGTCCCTATTAAGCTTGTGTGGACTACACAGGCTGATCTGGGACGTCACTATATGCACATGTAGTAGACCCCTTTTTCACAGAGCATGACCAAAATGTATTTCTTGAAAACGAAATAGTTTTAAGTGAAATAAACCCCAAGCATGTGTTCCATTCGTTGTTGCAAGCTCCAAATCTCAAACCCGACCCAGACTTGTTAGCAAAACATTTAAGTGAAAACCACTTAGTGTTGTTTTTTAACATATTATGTTAATAAACGATCGCTAAAATTGCCCTTGTGTGGGTGATTTTGTTACATATTGTGTTTTTGTCCCGATCATAACTGTGAAGTGTCGCCTGGCAGGAAAATGTGACCATTCCCTGACATAACATTCTTGAAATGTAATAAAAATGCAAAAGCCCCCGTAGTCTGTGTTGAAGGGGTTGATAAATGCGTTCTTGATAACTTAAGGCCACAAATGGTATACTAGTATTGATTGCCTGACTGACGCATGAACAGACATTCAGTTCTACAACGCTTTAGTGGCGCACCTCTTAATAGTTTAGCAAAAAGCGAACGCGAATTTCAATCATCATCAACATCATAATCATCATCATCATCATCATCATCATCATCATCATCATCATCGTCATCATCATCATCATCATCATCATCATCATCATCATCATCATCATCATTATCATCATCATTTCAAGTATACAATCATTTATTTCACCCATTTTGTCAACATTGTTTCCCATTTGTATTTCTTTTTAAATATACAGTATAGTGGCGAGATAGCCCCAAAGTTGCAAACATGAATGCATACACACAACAAAAGTTAACTATGCAAGCTACTAGTCAAGCTTATATGACAAGAACCACGAAATAGCAATACCCGCTTGAAAGTTTTTGTTTTACTGCTCATCCGAGGAACGCCGGTTCCCTTCCAGCTTTGACACATGACTTGTGCGTGGTGTTGGAATGCATTTTTCAATGTCAATTTTTCTCTAACTCGGATTTGATTATGGTGCTTATCAGCCGCTGAGCCAAGTATGTGCACTATGATCTGGTTAAAACCAGAATTCATAAGAAAAGTGCGCCGAATATGACTGTGTACTTTGTAAAAATGATTTTAATTCCTCTAAAATGTGGAGGAGTTATGTTCATACAGTTTAATGTTTTTACATGTATGCAAGAAAAATTGATTTAAAATTTAAAATGTAATTTCATGCAAATAGTCAATTTTAATTTAAAGTTTATATTAATATAAAGTGGAGAATCGATCATTAAATGAATGACGCAGCAGATTTTATATTGCGAAAGTGCCAAAGGAGCTATTTAATCACACCATGTCATATACATAAGCTTATTGATTTGATAGTTTATCGTTTTCATGCCATTGTAAATTTTAACGAATGCTTCCATAAAATAAAAGCGCTGCGTGGACTGTTTCACCTGACACGAGTATTATATGGTTGTTAAAAGTCACTGGCTGCCGATCAAAATGTCGGTTCAGTAAATGTTATTAATGATTATTTTACGAAAAAATGTATCTTTATGTTACGCCGGTATGTTATACTAAAAATGTTGTTTGGTATTTTTCTTATCTTAATGCACTGTAAACTATTTTTTCTTGAAAACAATCAGTCCGTATAACCATTCACGACCGGGGTACAATAAACGAAAAAACAAGAAGAGCACGTATAAGCAGAGGAATTGTCAATCGCGTTTAAAGCTGATGACGTTTGTTTTAACATAAATAAATAAAAGCTGCTCGAAAGGAAACCCGAATTGTGTTGTCCTTTGTTTCGGAGATTGGGGGCGGGTTATGAACGCATACATGTTAACTCAAACGATCATACTTGATATTTAAAACTGAGTGTCAAATATATTTATAGAAAATGCCCTTTTTCCATTCCGTGAGTTTGAATATTTTTTCATGAAGTTAAATTTCGTCACTTACGATAGCGATATTCGGTAATATAATTATGTATTTCAATTATTTAGTTGCAGTGAGAGTCCCGATGAAAGACGAGTTCCGGAGAACTCTTCATCATCTCAGCGTTCCTCGACACCTTTCCCCCGCTCTCAAACCAGTGCCAATCAGAGCGCGTCATCCGATGTGCGTGACAGCGACGAATTTAAACCAGCAAATGAGTGCCATGGACACTATTCAAAATCAGCCAATTTCGACGAGTTTGTCAAGGACTTCCGCTAACGAATCGGTTGGTCGAAATTCAAATTTCTCTGGAAAGAAAATGTGGAGACCGCCCTCCGGTCAGCCGGACAATGCGCAAGCGAGGCCGTTTTCGCCATTTGGAGGAACGCTGCCGCCGGCGAAGATAAAAGAACAGGAGGATAAGAAGCATCATATGAACGATAATCACTGTGACTAAAATATTCCGTAAATTATTGTTTTAATAGGCCATTTATATACAATTCTATTGCATTTAACGTGGTCCGCGGAATTCAGTGTTGCTGTGTGTTTTTGTGATACCGGAAGTGCTTTTTGGATTCGTTAAACGCGATATTTACGAAGTGAATTTAATTTCACTGATTATATGTGCCAGTAAACTGACTTGTATTCGCTAGGTATGTTGGAGATTGATTAAATTACGCTTTAAGTTTAATTCACATTTTTTCCGAGATGAAAAACGTTCAATGGTATACTAAGTTTGTAGGCATCTTTGCCGCGGCTTCACAAGAATGAACGATACGGTCGCTGAAAATGTTCATGTACTGAATGCCACAAGAAACACACCAACAGTTGAGATACGGTGCAGAGGACGACAATATGCGAATGGATTTTAAAACACTTGCACTGATTTTCCAGTTGGAAAAAAGTCATCTTACGCAAAATAGTTATTAAGCATTTTCGTATTGTAGTTGTTTGTTACTAGTAAGTGAAGATCTATGTGTTAAACTCTTAACTCAGCTTGACCATTCTTAGCTGCACATGTACATTTTGCTTGTTTCCTTTTTCACAACTTGCATCGAAAACAAAATTATAGTGTATTCGCATAAATCTCGGTGTAAAATATGATTCTGTACATCCTTCCATAGTAGCCCGGTTTTTTTAGGAAAAAAAACAGAATAAAAATATTTTTACAAGTAACGGCGTTTTATTATGCCCGCATTAGTAAAGCACTTTGTCATCCGTTCGTTCCAGAAAGTAAATTTATCATTTAATACACAATGATTCAAGCTTTGTTAAAGCTGGCTCAAGCCCTAAGCTCTAAGGTAAAGATCACACTTAAAATTATAATTTAGTTTTGTAAACTAAACACTTGTATATTATTTTTTATTTTGCCTTGACAAATGTGTATGCACATTTATTTAAGAGGATAACCCCTTTACAGATCCATCGCTATTATTTTCTGTATCGTCTCACTAATACCCCATAGTATTGTTACTTTAAATATGTATAATTCCTTAGATGTTAAGTCTAGTAAGTCAAAACTATTTTAAGTTGACCTTTTTTGCTGTTAATCTTATTGCATCCTCTTTAGCGACTTCCCTTAACCCATTTATGCCTAGAAAAAAGGCCTTGGCAAACGCTGTTTGCTTAAATGAATTATGTAAGAAATATTCAAAATATAGAAATAAATATACTAGACATCCCTAATTTTTGGAAATAAATTGATCCAATTTAGAAGGATGGGACAGTCCACTAGGCATAAATGGGCTAACATAAAATCGTATCTGCTTCCACGAGTCATTTTACATCCATATGAAACATAACTGAGATGTTGAGGCTTATTTATAAGGAAATAAATACATTATAACACCATACGTTCGCAAGGTTGAAATTAAAATAGTATTTGTTTTCCATTTTGTACAAGTTTTGTGGGCTTGGAAAGTCACGGTTCTTCTCATTCTGTTAAAATGGCAGTCCAAACCCGAAAGCTTTATGTTAAAAAATATCATTGATATGGCGTCATACTAACATTCGTTGAATAAATCTTTACGTAGCATTGATTATAGGTGCCTTTGTCCAGAAAACCAAACAATAGTTTTGATGTTTTAGTTTTAATTTAAATGTCCGTCCTCTGTTATATGTGCTTAAATTATACGTGTTATACAATTTATCTTACAATATAATGTACATGAAAAGTTATGTTCTACGAATATGCACAATGTATATTCATAAAAATGTGATATCGAAATCAGTGATATTTTCTTTCTTTTTTGTTATGTTTTATTGTTAACAGCTTTGTACATAGCAAATGTTATTTATTCCTTAGTTGTGTGTCCTTTGAAAAATGTTTATATTTTTAACAAAGTCGTTTCGTTGTTAAAACATGGTATATTGAATGGCGTTTTATATTTTATTATGAAACTATGTACTTTGTGTGCCAAAATTGACCTGAACAAGAAAACAAGTCTCTAGACACTCACGGCTATTCCAAAACGCGCCACCCCAAATCCGTGCATAGGTTTCCGTACAAGCGGTATTCACTGCCGTCGCAAGTACATGTATTATCATTCCAGATACACATATGCGATTTTTTATGTGCATACTATCAACTTATACAAAAGGTTTATAAGTCGTTTAGTGTTAAAATAAAGAGAGACAATTAAAAATTAAATCAAATCATATGAATAATAAAAATAAACATTTAAAGGGGCCTTTTCACAGATTTTGGGATGTTTTAAAGTTTGTCTTAAAATGCTTTATATTGATAAATGTAAACATTACATTTTAAAAGCTCCAGTAAAACATCAAAAATAATATTTGAAAAAGGAAAAAAAGGAGCCCGCAGCATGGCTCGAACCAGTGACCCCCAGAATCTAAAAAAGGAAAAAAAAGGAGCCCGCAGCATGGCTCGAACCAATGACCCCCAGAATCCTGAAGTAAAAACGCATTAGCCAACTGAGCTATTATGCCAAGCTTACATAAAAAGCGTATTTAATACCTTATATAAGCAATTTTCGTAGTTTCACAAAATTTAAAAGACAACAACACTAATCTCCAAATTATTCAATCGTTTCGCGTTGCAACGCTTTATAATTTTTAAATCGTCAAAAGATACATATTATGGCTATATTAGACCATGACAAATGTTCAGTAATACTGTTTCCTCAAAAATATCATAACTTAATCGAAAATTTGTGAATCTGAAACAACTTTATTCAATTTTGTCAATTTACCACACCGTGAAAAGATCCCTTTAATCTATCATCATCACGTGGTTTTGCGATGCTGGAGGGATTTAAAGAGAATTGCTCAGGGCCAGTCAAATCAGTGTTCGGTGGCGCAACTTTAAAAAGCTAAAACGTTTTAATATGCATACACGTACACTTTTGGGAGTAATTCAGTTCTGCGCATTCGACAATGCGCTTCTTTTTTCACGCGCAAGTAAGTTGAATAAAGAATAAGAATTATAAGGTTGCAGTGAATTTCAAGTTGTTAGTCAAACAACATGGTCATTTAGGTATTATTTAAAATTTCCTTAGTCGGGCAACTTTCACTGGCAACTGCTTTAAACAAAAAGAAGCCAGTCGATAAAAATGAGTGTCCGATGTAAATAATTCAAAACTCGATATTCTTCTTGGTTATTTGTTTCCATTTTGAGACAGATGCGCGGCTAATAGAGTCGATTATAATAGTGTAAAATAAATTTATCATACAAAAATCTGCAACGACATTTCACTTTATTCAAGCAATCATTGTTTCTGTGTTTTTTGTTTTCTCATTTAGCGTACGAATTGTACATACGAAATAAAATATGTTGAAAATAGCAAACAATAGTCGTGTGCTACACGCATAGTGACTTTTTAGCTAATGAGTTGCTTGGTTTTTATTATAAACACGTTTCTCAGATCGTTCAATCTTATAACATGTTATGTTAAATTACGGATTCTCATTTGTTTAAATGTTGTGTTTTTTTCCGTGCGATATAAACATCTGCAACGACATATAGATAAGTTTAACGTCATTAAAGAACCCGTGCAGTGTCATTTTTTAGCAAAGTGCCATTTAAGGATGGAGATTTATTTTTCCATATTATGACGAAAAACGCTGCTTGCTCATTTTGTTTTTCCATACGGGTTGAACCTATGTAGCACCATGCTGTATATGTTCACATAGTGTCATGCTCATATGCTTTTCAAAGAGTGCCTTATTAACCCATTTATGCCTAGCGTCTAGAAAAAGGCCTTGGCAAACAGCGTTGACACAGATGAGACGCCGCATGAAGCGGCGTCTCATCTGGGTCTGCGCTGTTTGCTTGAAGGAATTTCTGTAAGAAATACTCTAAATATAGAAATAAATATATTAGACATCTCTAATTTTGGAAATAAATTGATCCTATTTAGAAGGATGGGAGAGTCCACTAGGCATAAATGGGTTAAATATACAACATACCGGTACGCTTGTAAAACTCTTCGCACTGCTGTGTAGTAGAATGCTTTTACCATTCATATCATAACTACCGTTACATCGCAAAAACGATTACTTAGCTCATTAATTTTATTGTTTATTCTTAAAGTAACAAAATATTAATTTTGTTTTAAGTATATAAATCCAAGAAAATCATTTTTTAAATAAACACAAAGCAACCAGCTTTTTCTGTTGTATGTATTACTGCACGGACAGACATTTCGACTTTTTTTAATACACTCAATCTCAATGTGTTTGTTGTTGTTTTTTTATTGTTACAGAGACTGAGGATTGTGATAGAACATGTGGGTTATTTAATCATGACTAATAAATAGTTTACATCCAGTTGGCCTTGTGAATTATTAATTAAGAAATAAGTTATGATGAATCACCCTACAGTACCTCATTACAAATCTAAGAAGAAGAGTTGTGTACTTAATTTAGCATACACATATGTCCGTCTAATTACAATATTTTACTTCAAGACACTCCTACATTTTTCAATACTCAACCTTCAAGCTTGAATGTCGTGTTCCTTGTAATAAGAAGTTACGCATGTGCTACTTTATTATAATACGTTAATCGGGAAGATTTGACAAAATATCGATGAGTAAACTGTTCACAAGATTTGCAATTTGACATAGTGAATTATGTTTCGCCCGATGTGACGTGGCCCAGTTTCAAACCCAGCCGAGATTTCATACAAAAAATGTGCTCACCAAGTTTCATGAAAAATGGACAATACATGTGGACACTAAATAGAGCGCTAACAAGGTTTCACGAGTGTCATAAGGAAACCTTCCCTACCCATGAAAGCTATGTTTTAAAGGACCGGAACCATTATCTTTGTTCTGTTCAAGTTTCAAAAAGTTTCAAAGAAAAATTGACTTGAAGAGTGTAAACAAGGTTTCACACCAGCCATACCACGAAAACTGTCCAGCCCCTGGTGGCCATGATTCTCGGACATATTTGAAATCAGCCGGAAAAAACTTTTAAAAATGTTGCAACGAAGTTTCACTTTAACAGTGACGTCTAAAGTCCCATAGCCGTATGCAGACAACTGCCCCTTCTGGTGTTTTTCCACGAAACGGAAACATTGTCGAACTCGGATGAGAAACAATGTTCTGACCTATTTAGCGTTAACAAAGTATATGTTGACGACCGACGACGGAAAAGGGCGATCTCGTAAACTCACCATGGTCACGTTGTTCTCAGACGAGCTAAAAAAATGTTATTAATACCCCTGCCCCCTTTTGACATGTGATTTCTTTTCCATAGTGTTTTCCCAATTCACCAAAATAACAAATATATTTGCGTTCAAATTAACAACATTCGTTTCTGTTTTATAGATTATTATTCAATTAAAACAAGATGTGTTTGTGAAACACTATGTCCCCATATATTTGACCTTTGATCTAAGAGATGACCTTGACCTTTCACCACTCAAAATGTGCAGCTCCATGAGATACACATGCATGCCAAATATCAAATTGCTATCTTCAATACTGTAAAAGTTATGGCAAATGTTAAAGTTTGATGCAAACCAAAAAACCAACAATCAGAAAGGACAAAAGCAATATGTCCCCTACTATAGCGGCGGGGGACATAAAAATAAACCAAAGAAATAATTTTATATAGATTTGAAAATATTTTGCTTGTCATTTCGGCACTAATAGTTGGCCCAAAATTTCCTGAAATCTGACATCTGATGGCATTTCTTAGGCATGGTTATATACATACATATATATTGTTGTATATGCATATTATGCATTATACTATTTTAAATAAAAGATTTCAGCTAAAATGGTATACTCTTATGAAGTTCTTATTACTGTACGTTCTTTAATGTCATATTCATGCAAGATAAGTTATTTTACTTTCACAAATTAGTATTAATTTTTATTGATATGAATAATGTTAAACAGAAATTATTTTACCAAAAACAGTGATCATTTAAGTAATATATTTCAAAATCTTTAAGTACCATTTATAAAATAAAACAAATGTTCATCTGACTTCAATGCACTATTATGACCCACTGTATCATCATGCTGAAGATAATGTCGGCCTGTGTGATAATTTATTTAACATACGTTACATTAATTTATAGTTTTGTTCCAAAACACGAATTACTATCGCAGTAGATGTGTCTCCTTATCTTATATCGTTTACAATAATTATCTAGGGTTTAAACAGCCATTTGCTTCACATAAGCATTTAAACAAGCATCCTTGGTCAGATCGATAGCACTTACATCGTGCTGTTTTACACTTGGTTTGACAGCCACATGATACTAACTGGACACATGCTGCAGGGACCTATGGTTTCCTCATCCAAACCGGTTTCAGGGAAATTTCTGCAAGTTACCATGCTCCAGTATCAAGATGATCATCAGGTTGAAAATCCTTATCTGTGGCATTCAGCCATATCTTAGCCTGATAATTTGCCCTTTTAATGTAAAGTTCAGGCGCATCATTTGTAGGGGGTAAGAAATCCAAATTATTCCTGGCTTTCCAGAATCACAGATACCTACATACATGTGTCAATGTTTAGTGGATGGTCCTGACAGCAGCCATACAGCACACACAGAAATTAAGGAACTGCTGGAGCATCACCATCTCTACCAATACCCTCCCATGTATCAGGTTGTGCGATATACTTTACCCAGGTGGTTTTCTTACTTATTCCATTTAGAGCAGACATGGTGTCGAATCCTGTCAATGCGTGAAACCCCAAAATGTTCTTTCTGACATTGCCACCTAGTTGTTCAGATATTGTGAGCACAGGATAACATTTTCTTTGTTTGCCTGTACCAGATATCACATATACCTCGGCGTCAGCTCCAAGGTAGTATATTAACAAGATCAGAATGTCAGTTTCTCTACAATATACTTCTAAACGCTTGTAGCCTCTATCAATTGCGTCCCTTGAGTGCAATATCATCTGCGTATCTGCCTCCTCATGATTTAAACATAGGTTTGTCGAATCAAAAGTACTCGACTATGAATCAACATCACCTGGAAATCCACCTCCTACAACTATAGGCGATCCTGCTGGAAGATTTTCTGATTTTTTTAGCAATTCGTTTGAGAGAAATGCAGCCAAGTCTGCTTTATTGTCATCGTGATATACTGTTCTCATATTTGCGGATGAGGAACGTTTGGACTTGTTATGAGCTTCCTAATAGGTCGACGCTTTCCTTTCCTCTTAACTCTAATAGCTTCTTTGATAGATTTACTTCCAAAGTATCGATCAAAAGTCGCATCAACTCGGGTAGTGTTTGCGCTGAAATGCCTTAAAACAGATGTTACAAAAACGGTTGCAATTGTCCAAATGTTTGACAGTCCTTAGGCTTACCAAAACTCTGTATTATCGCGTGTCCATCAATTATTGCGCATGTTGCATCAGTCATTGTCGGAACAACTTGAAGCGTCACTATATCATTGTCCTTTGTTAGCACTTGGAGTAGTTTTCTGGGTTTCATGCATTTTCCCACTAGCCTTTGCAAATGATAATGGCACATCAAAAGTTTATGTTATAGTACAGATGCTGTTTCTACGGTTCTTTCTGAATTTGCTGCGTTGAAAAGTCTCTACATTAGCTTTCTGCCAGCCTTTAAAATCTTTTTCTCGTTCTGCTGTTCACTGACTGTCCCCTTATAGAGATATGCAAATGTTTTGGAATGTACCTTTTGAATAGGAGCATAAAATTCAATATTCTGCTCTTTCAGCCTTTTCTCTACAAATTCCTTGAGTAATGTTTTACCTCGACTTTCACAGGTTAATAAATCATCTATGATATTATAAGTTGCAACATCCTTAGATGCTATTGAGAACAGTCTGTTCTCTTCATGCACTCCGAATATATCATATGAACCAAAGAGCTGCATTATTTTTTTGATGCACTCTTCCTCTGAAGAAACTCTCGAACGAGTTCCATCTGCTCTATTCTTCAATATTCCATTATCTTCGTCATCATCATGTCGATTGAACAATTTCATGGTAATATTGTAAACCTCAGATCTTACTGACCACGTAATACAAAAACTATATATTGCATGTACCTGTCTTGTTATTCCAATAAGACCCTCTGTCGTTTTACACTCTCTGTTTATCCACTCAGTAGCTTGGTCGACGGGTACTCCGTTGAATGCTTTTTACTTCAGCCTGACAACAAAGTGACCTTCAATAAACTCTTTGAACACTTCAGGTGCTGCATATTCCAATGCCTTTATGTCTGCTAGATATACAGGACCCCTATGGGCATAGTTTGTGTGGTCGAACACCATTAGCCACGGCAGCATTTCGGAAAAGGCTTCAATATGCAACAGCCAATAGACTATTCTTTGGGCTTTAATGAACTTCATAAGTATGTCAACAAAATGTAGGTAGGAATTCCAGAAAGAAAAGTTCTTTACTTAACTTTTCTCTTTGTCGAATTTATCTAGTAATGCACATATCTTTTTCTCCTTGACTTCTTCAAGAAGATTATCATTCGGTTCACAAATATCATCTTGGTTCAAGCAACTTTTCATTTCAAAAGCAACCTATAACTCTTTCACTTCATGTTCAAGTTCTGGGATTTCTTTTTCCTTAGATTCTAACCAATGACTTAAATATCTTAACTTAAACCTCCAAATTGCCTCATATGCAAGCATAAGACCCCTAACCGCCTTTCCATCCATAACCTTAGTAACAGCATTTGGTCCAAATACACCTGCTTCAAGAAATATGTCCTCAAATTCTGAACATTCCATATGTTGACCGATCGGCGAAGGAAATTGAAGCATACATGAAGTCCTCCCATCATGAAAATAATATTCTTCTAACGTTTTGTATTTGCCCATAATATTTCTTTGCCTTTGCTGTATAATGGCTGGTCAGCAGTTATAACAGTGTATTTCTGTCCAACATGCCTACTTATTTCTTATACACAAATGAGTTTCAGTCTTTTTAAGCGTACGTTGTACTTCATTATATATATATATATAATGGATGCTTTTTAATTTTTCTTTTTACTTTACAAATAATTAATAATATTTAATATGTTTATAGACTATTCAATTGTGTAAAAAATACTTTTTGAACATATGCTATTCTGTTGATATTCAATGCCATTTGTTATGTTTATTTTGGCATAAAAGTGCACTCAATGACCTTTGACCTATATAAGTGAACACTAGAATAGATATAATTTTAAATAGATCCAAGCAGGTTCATTTTCAGACATTATCACTGTCTTAAACGTTTCAATTTTGGTTATAAATCAAAATGTGATGTATTTCATCTTCTAAACAACTGAAAACTGTACCCATTGACCTTTGAACTAATTAAAAGGATGTCGAGCACCTTGGAAGGTGACTTCCCCTCTAGATTTTCAGCAGAGGGTATGTAGATACAAAAAAACATAAAAAGAAGCCATGCCTTAAAAATGCCAACCGACTTTTTTTCCAGGCACATTTCTCAGATTTTTAAGTAAACTATAAGGTGGGTTGTCTTCTAAAGCTTCATAATAGACAACCAAACTACAGTGCAGTGAGGATTAATAAGGATATAATGTAGCTCATCTACCCACATTCAAACTTATACAAAATGTTACGAAAGAAACCTCACTGGAACATCCGTTTTATGTACATGCGCTCTGCATTAATTTACTGGCGTCTTATTACTAGTGCATTATAATCTCCGTTTGCATCTGTTCCATTACTCGACATTATGAAGGTTAAGGCTACATTGTGACAGGGCATAATTTTGAGAATTGAAGGTCATGGATGTTTTTCCTATTGAGAAATTTGAGTAACTATCTAGTTTCAGTTGATGATCAACTTATCACATTATGGTGTGTAGGAAAAGGAGTCTATACAAACAATTTGGATAGGTACCTGATAGGAATAAACTCCGTGCATCCGAATGGACAAGAGTTAAGTTCTATTGTTGAATATGCCTGATCTAAACTTACAATCCAAGCTTTAGTTTATTGTTTCACAAAATATTTTGTTCATTTGTGTTTGTGTTTGGTTACATGAACGTAAAAATCATATTTTGTCAATGACACTTGCATCATGTCATGTAAGAATCAAATTCATAATACCAAGCTAGATCCAACGTTCATCATTATTGGTCTATTACAACTAGGTATTACATGGAAATTACTTGTGATGCACATCCGCATCTAAAAACCAGGTTTTTTAACCTATTGATAGCACACAATTCTCAAAGACATATATATTTGTAAACCATTGCTCATAAATATTAATACATTAAACAGAAAGTTAAAAATAACGCATTCTGGGAACAATACATTAAAGTTGTTAGTCTTAAAAGTATTTTTTCGTTCATAAATTATTTGATAACGTATTCACTAACTAAATACTGAATTATATATATATAAATTTATGTATTATAGTATTGAAAAGAATTGTCTTAAACTGAGGTTATATAAACACAATAATCAAATTATCATATTAAAACTAAATCAATTTGGTTTAAAATATCGCACATCTTATAGAACTTTTTTCAGTATACAAATGTTAAAGATTTAATATTTGAAGTCTTCAAACAACATGTAAACTAAGCTACGAAAAATAAATAAGAAACACTTTAACTTTATGTTTTATATACAGTTTAAACAATTAACAAGCAACATGGCATTTCCAATAAACAAGTTTTCAATGTTTAAGATATTCATTTAAGTAATTCTTCATTGTCACGCTTCATATGCATGAAAGCTACCTCACACAAACTTTCAGCCTTTAATATCTTTATCACTCAGTACTTTTTGCACCCAAAAAGACATCTCCATTCACATTCAAGTTATTATCAACTGAACGTCTTACAAAATAATCTTATTACTAAACTTTCTGATGTTACACATTTTCCTGCAAAACCACAAAAAATGTGAGATTTTAAAGCACTCACATTTTAATTGACAATAAGATGAAAAATAGAGCAATTTTTAAAATGAAAATCACCATATCTTAAAGAAACAAATATTAACAAAGCAGGGATATAATGATTGGTTACATTTCATATTTGATTTTCATTAAAAAACATAATACAGTAGAATATTGTAAAAGAAAATTAAACAACACTAAAAAAGGGAAATCTACATGTAAACCTTCAATAGCTCCATCCAAATCGAAGTTATGAAGCAGAAAACCATTGTTCAAAAGAACAATATGTTACAGTGACATTAACCTTGCCCAAACACACCTCATTATACAAACCAAAGTTTAAAAGAATGCATGTAAGCTACCACCATGTAAACTTAATTATTGAGCAGACATCTTTTTTCTTACTTTGTTTACAACATTTACCTTCAATTTACGGTAAACCGACTAGCCTCAAAATAAACCCACTTGCTAACTCTCCATACAATCATTCTATATAACACATTTCAGTATAATACATCCATAAATATTTTACCTGTATCAGTGGACTTGACCTGACATATTATTTTCATAAATATTAGTGTTCAATTAAAGTTTCAGCAAAAAATTTATATGAGGGAAACATTACTTTTTTTTAAGCATGGTAATACATGTGTATATGTACTGTACATATTCCGACTTAAAATTTGGCATCAGCACAGACTTGTGAGATGTAATTCAACACTTAAAGTAAATAAATAAATAAATAATCAGGAAACTGTTGCTTTAAAAGATGCAATGAAAACCAATTTATAACAGTGTTTTAAACACTGAATGATTATATTATGTTCAATGATTCAAAGACCGCACCAATAACAGTATTTGAACACTTTCTTATTTGCGACTCTTTGTCTTGGTTTTCCTTAAACTTTGTCCTTCTCCTGAGAAAGCCTCGAACATTTTATCCTGTAAATACAAAATACATGTGTCATACAGTTTTCTGATACGAAAACAATAATTTAAAAATTGGATGAAACTTCATTTTTTTAAAGGAACAGTCAGGATTATATCAAAATTCTGATTAAGTATAGTTTATGTTCACAAATACATTTAACAAGTAATGCAATTCATTAATATCTTGTTTACCATTATATCTGCTAAACAAGAGTGCATTTATCTCCAATATTTGCAAATCATTAAGAAAAACATTCCCCGCAAAAGATTGAGACGAGTCACAACAGAATAGTCTGATTGTACTTTTGACCTTAAATTGTGAGTTTGACCTTTGACCTTGGGACATGGTAATACTTTCAGCCATTGACCTAAAATTGTGGCCTTGAACTTGGACCTTGGGATATGGTTCTTGCTCAGAACATTCAATCTCATCATGCTGATCATGTTTGCAAAATAATAAGCTAATACATCCATGCTGGACAAAGTTATACGCCAGACACAGATAAAGCACCGCAAGCCAACCTGACTGCCCGCTCGATTGTTCTCCAAATATTGTGGCAGGACTGATTCTTGCCTTTAACCCATTTATGCCTAGTGGACTCTCCCATCCTTCTAAATTGGATCTTTTTTTTTCAAAAATTAGGGATGTATAGTATATTTATTTCTATATTTAGAATATTTCTTACAGATATTCCTTTAAGTGACCAGCGCAGACCCTGATGAGACACCACATGATGCGGCATCTCATCTGGGTCTATGCTGTTTGCCAAGGCCTTTTTTCTAGACGCTAGGCATAAATGGGTTTAAGTTCTTGTCATTCAAATTTAACTTAAAACATTTTGATTAACATGAGATCATTGCAAAACATAATGCCCCCAACCACCCAAGCAAGCATGACTGTTAAATGATGTCGCTGATCTACTGTTATAAATCAGTTTTAAAAATCGACATATTGTTAATTTGCCAGAATAAGTTTTTTTTTGCTTTTTAAAAACACCATGTCTTTAAGGATTACATTTAAATGCTTAAAATTACTAAATGAGTCACGTTCTGAGAAAACTGGGCTTAATGCTAATGCGTAGTGTTGTCCCAGATTAGCCTGTACAGTCCACACAGGCTATTCTGGGACGACACTTTCCACTTTTATGGAATTTTTAGTTTCCATGAATTCCCTCCTTACCGAAAATCAAGTTTACGCGGAAAGTGTTGTCCCTGATTAGCCTGTGCAGACTGCATAGGCTAATGTGGGATGACACTTTACGCACATGCATTAAGCCCAGTTTTCTCAGAACGCGACACAAATGATGGCAGAGCCATATTGTGTTATGTAATATATGGAAGCCTGCTTATGGCATTTTTACCATAGATATAATCAAAACTAAAATCACTATTGAACCTAAAATTTAATGCACAAACCCCTATGACCTTGACCAGTGAACTGTTGTGTTCAAAATTACCACAACTTTTCCCAAAGTCAACACCATACCAATTTGCACGGTTGTACATCAACACGTTCTCTAGATATGGTTTGGAAACTAATGAGTTGTGGTGTGTGAAAACTGGGCATAATGCATGTGCTTAAAGTGTTGTCCCAGATTACCCTGTGCAGTCTGCACTGGCTAATCAGGGACAACACTTTCAGCTTTTATGACATTTTTCGTTAAAATGAAGTCTCTTCTTAGCAAAATTCCAATTTGGGTGGAAAGTGTCTTCTCTGATTAGCCTGTGCAGACTGCACAGGCTTATCTGGGACGACACTTTACGCACATGCATTATGCCCAGTTTTGTCAAAACTTGACTCTAATGGTCTACAGATCACCATACCAAGTAACCAACCAAAGGACAGGTGCAAAGCAATAACCCCTTTTCTTCCAAGGGCTGCATAGTTACTTAAACAATGTCAAAGAAAAATAAACACTTTATATATATTCATGCAGGGCAAACAAATATTCTTGTATAACTTAACAGCACCATTTTCCGAAGAAAACATATTTTGTTCTTAATCCATCACCGCTAATACAGCATACATTTCAATGCATTTATATAAAGAGCAACAATTTCTATAGTACATGATTATGTTAAGAATGGTCTCTAGTCAACATCTGAAAATAGTTACATTTTTAGCTCACCTGAGCGATAGCTCGAGGTGAGCTATTGTGATCACTCAGCGTCCGGCGTCCGTCCGTCCGTCCGTCTGTCTGTAAACAATTTGTAAACATCTTCTTCTACTAAACCATTGAGCCAATTTCAACTAAATTTCATGTGGAGCATCCCTAGGTCATGGGACAAAAGAATTGTTAAAAAAAATTTGATCGCATAACCAAGGTGGCCGCCATGACCATATATGGTAAAAACCTTAAAAAATCTTCTTGTCAGAAACCGCTCATCAGATTTTCAAAAAATTTCACAGGGATGACCTTTGAGGGCTCCCCTGAAAAAGTTGTTCAAAGAAATTTGATTCGTCAAAAAACATGGCCGCAGGAGCTCGTTGAACTTTGCATGTTTATTCGTTTTTGCCTATTTTGTGAAAACTTTCAAAAATCTTCCACATTTTTTGTCCGATCCTTTCCAAATTTGCACAGTGTCTTTATATCAATGAGGACACGAACCCTACAAAAAAATGAGCATTATTGGTCCATAAAGTACAGAATTACCTCCCCTTGAATTGAGAAAATGGTGTTTATGCAATGAAGTCCAAATTTTTCATCCAATTCTTTCCAAACTTGAAAGGATTTAGCATGGTTCAAACAAGGGAAACAACTACGGTTTATGCATGTTCTTTTTATTACAGATTTGCCTCCCTTTAATTCATTCAAAATCTCATTTTACAGCAGAGATTCCAAATCTGACCTGTAAATGAGCCCCATATTTACTGCCAGTGCTAGGTTACCTTTTCCCATTTGATCATTCTTAAGTATTGGTCTTGTAATGCTGCTACTGCATCTGCTACTGCTACTGCTACTACTACAACTACTACTACTACTACTACTACTACTACTACTACTACTTCTACTACTACTACTACTACTACTACTACTACTACTACTACGAAGGGACGACGACGAGGACGACGACGACCACCACCACCACCACCACCACCACCACCACCACCACCACGGCTGACGAGGACGACTGGCGACGACGACGGCCACGACGACGACGACGGGGACCACGACGACGACGACGACGACGACGAAGACGACGCCACGACGACGACGACGACGACGACGACGACGACGACGACGACGACGGCGACGACGACCAACGTACGACGGACGACTACGACGACGACGACTACGACGACGACGACTACGACTACTACTACGACTGACTATTTCGACTACTACTACTACTACTACTACTACTACTACTACCACTACTACTACTACTACTACTACTACTACTACTACTACTACTACTACTACACCACCACCACCACCACCACCACCACCATTCACAGTGACAAAAAACGTATTCACACAATGGCTGCTACTACAACTTATAGCCCATATAGGGGGGCATGCATGTTTTACAAAACAGCCCTTGTTTCTATGGGATTTTAACCATAACTGTTCATGTTTATCTCCGACACATATTTTTAGGTCACCTGTCATGAAGTGACACGGTGAGCTTATGTGATCGTGTGATGTCCGGCGTCCGTTGTGCGTGCCTGTGTTTGTCCGTGCGTCCGTCCGTCAACAATTTGTTTGTGTAGACAGTAGAGGTCACAGTTTGCATCCAATCTTGATGAAATTTGGTCAAAATGTTTATCTTGATGAAATCCGGTTTGGGATTGTATTTGGGTCATCTGGGGTTAAAAACAAGGTCACTAGGTCAAATAATAGAACAACCTTCTGTAGACAATAGAGGTCACAGTTTTCATCCAATCTTTAAGAAATTTGGTCAGAATGTTTATCTTGATGAAATCTGGGTTGGGATTTTATTTGAGTCATCTGGGGTCAAAAACTAGGTCACTAGGTCAAATAATAGAAAAACCTTGTGTAGACATTAGAGATCACAGTTTTCATCCAACCTTTATGAAATTTGATCAGAATTCTTGATGAAATCTGGGTGGGATTGTATTTGGGTCATCTGGGGTAAAAATCAAGGTCAAATAAAAAGAAAAACCTTGTGTTGACAATAGAGGTCACAGTTTTCATCCAATATTTATGAACTGTGGTCAGAATGTTTATCTTGATGAAATCTGGATTGGGATTGTATTTGGGTCATCTAGAGTCAGGAACTAGGTCACTAGGTCAAATCATAGAAAAACATTGTGTAGACA